>NC_084618.1:28907801-28922801 GCF_033978795.1 Nerophis ophidion | reverse complement strand
CTTTGGCGGCTCCCATTACCTTGTTTACTTTGTGACATGGGTCAAACTAGCTCGTTTAGTGGTAAAGGTCGCCGACTCTGGATATATAACAACGGGCGGTTGCGGTTCTGATAAAATGTTGGTTTGGGTGGATGGCAGGTGGATGACGACTTTAGTGATGCGGTTGCGGATGATATAATTGCCTATCCGCGCATCTCTAGTATATACGTTTCTACAGGCTGTGGAAACTTTGGCGACACACAGTGGTGGTCCATGTAATGTTAGTTCTTCGGTCAAAATTTTGCAGTAAACACTTATCCTCAACCCCATTTTTACCTTCCCTCAAAAACGCTGGGTTTTGAGAGGCGCAGTTGTTATATGCAAATTAAGCTCTCTCTATCACACTGACTGGCCTTTCGTCCTCACTGTGGTAGCTTTGTTTACTACAGTAGTTGTTTTTTGTTTTGTTTCGCTATGACTGTATGGCCTATGGACACTGGCGATCGCCATCAGCCATCTCATTTTTACCTGACTTTCACCACAACTCAACATCCCGGATGATATAGCGAGACCCCTGTGTTTTGTTGTCGGAACCAATTACCATTGATTAAACCAGGGTTTACTGCACATACATACAACAATATTAGGCAATCTGAGCAAAATAATAAAACGATTCCATGTTATTGGTTGGTGCAACATAATTGGAAGAAATTGGCTCTTATTCAAATTCTTTGTTATTTTTTGCTCACAAGCCCCCGCAAGACCATCAACATATCCTTTGAGTTTGTAAACAATACATCGCAGTACGATACTGATACTTTGGTATCGATACTATCGATATTTGAATTGACTCACCAATTTTTCTTCTGCTTACCATCGTTTAGCTTGTGTTCACAGCTGCGCAGGTCCCTGCAAATACGGGCAGGGTTGTCCCTGGTGCCCAGTGGATTCTTCAGGCTATGGATCAGGTTACTGAGGTAGTGGAGGGTCTTAAAGATCTCTGCGCCCTGGTCCAGCATAGGCAGGTCCATCACCAGCTTGTTCTTGGGAGACTAGAGGAGATACACCTTGTGAGTCCTCGCTACTGCTCGGAAGAAGACACAAACACCCAGGAGTTGTTCAAAACCGACCTCACTCCTGAGCTGGCTGAGTGGATCCATAAACAAAAGACCATCCTCTTTCTGAAGGAAGACACACAACTTTAGGGTTTGTTCTCTTATTTGTGGACTAAATGTTACGTTTTTTTTTTTTCCAGGCCTTACAAAAGACGGAGGGACACGAGGGAGGCCCTAGAAGGAAGCAAAAGATGATAAATAACAGTCACACGTTCTATTAGTTAGTACAGTGTTTTTCAACCTCTGTGCCACGGCACACAGTCTGGTGTGTTTTGGGAGATTGTCTAATTTCACCTATTTGGGTTAAAAATATTTTTTTCAAACCAGTAATGATAGTCTGTCAATTATGCGTTGTTGTTGAGTGTCTGTGTTGTCTAGAGCTCGGCATAGTAACCGTGTAATACTCACCTACCATGTCAGTAGGTGAAAGAAATAAACAAAAGTTAAGTGCCCATAAGAAAAGGCATTGAAGCTTAGGGAAGGCTATTCAGAATGAAACAAAAACTGAACTGGCTACAAAGTAAACAAAAAACAGAATGCTGGACGACAGCAAAGACTTACTGTGGGGCAAAGACGGCGTCCACAATGTACAACCGAACATGACATGACAATGTCCCCACAAAGACTGATAAAAACAACTGCAATATTCTTGAGTGCTAAATAAAACCAAGTAGATGCGGGAAATATCGCTCAAAGGAAGACATGAAAATGCTACAGGAAAATACCCAAAAGAGAAAAAGCCACCAAAATAGAAGCGCAAGAAGAGAACTCAATCAATCAATGTTTATTTATATAGCCCTAAATCACAAGTGTCTCAAAGGGCTAAAACACTATACACAGGAGAAAAGCAAAAAACTCAAAATAAGTCACTGAGTGATTTAACAGGTCGTGACAGTACACTTTGAGACAAGAGCTATATTAACGCATGCTTGGTTATGGTTTAAAGTCATATCCAACAATTGCGACAATGACTTTTTACTGTCAACTGAGGGATTTTTCAACGCAAAAAATGTGCCTTGGCTCAAAAAAGGTTGAAAAACACTGAGTTAGTAAAAAGAAATCTTACTGGAGGTCCAGGGCGTCCACGTGGTCCTGGGGATCCCTGGAGAAGAGAAACCGGCATGCCAGGTGAGCTAATGTGCTAAAAGACGTGAAAAGAGACGACGCAATCATGCTAAACATACCCTAGGTCCTTGTACTCCCTGTTTTTGGAGACACAAAACAAACATTTTTAGTGTTGAACGTTTAACACGCACACATTTAAGATTTTTAATTAAGATGGTGGGACTAATTACCATGGCTCCACGGTTGCCTTTCTCCCCTCTGGGACCCTGTAAACAAACAGAAAGCAGTCAGCTGAGGACCAACAGTGACGACAGAGTGTCTTCATGAGTAGGACATACCGCTCTTCCGTTGGGGCCAATTATTCCTGTAGGGCCTATGACTCCTCCTCTGCCCTGAATGGACACAAGCAGTGAGATGAACAAGAAAAAAAAAAAAGACTTGAACAGTTTAAGATTAGTAATAAGGTTCTTGCCATGTTTCCTATGGGCCCCTTTGGTCCTCGAATGCCTTTTGGACCAAAGTCTCCAGGAGGACCCTGAAAGCAGCAGAGACTCATAATTTAAGACACTGGTAGGTTACTAAAAGTAAGGCGACATGGACATCCCATTTACCTTTGGACCAAAGACACCAAATATCCCCGGAAATCCAGATTCTCCAACATCACCCTGGACGACAATTCGGCATTACTACTGTCCCACATCAGTCTTGGCACTGGTATTTACGTAATATCTAGGAATGGGTATCTTTCACATTTGAACCGATACGGTAACAAATCCCGTTACCTGGGAAAGGTAACAATGTTCGGTACTTTTGTGTTTGTTTTTTTTAACATTTAAAAAAGAGCTGATTATGATAACTTCTGTCGAGTTGTTATATCTTGTTTTATAGTTACATTTCTGAGCCAATTGCTTTGTTGGCATTGAAAATTGTAATATTACCAAGAGGCAGTTTGGATGAGTCCGCTCTCAGTGCTGCTGGAGTGATGTGTTAGTGTTAGGGATGTAATGTAATTTATATCCCAGTATTGTGACCAACATTTTAAATTGCTAAGCTTTTATGGTATTAAATATTGGTTTATACTTAAGCACTTGCTTTGCAAATACAATCTATTATTATTTATTATTTATGGTGGGCATTCCAATATTTGGTTGTCCTAATCTTTAAAAAAAAAAATGCCTCCATAGCGTATTTCTCGGATCAATTATTCTGTGTTCTAAAAGCACAGCTTGTAGGTTAAAGTACACCATTTAATATCTTAGTTGTTCAAACAGTAATGTGTTTAAATAAGTTAAAATTGAGTTATGCTGTTTCTTAATGAGGAAATATGTTAATGTTTCTTGTTTTAATGTTAGAATTTAAGCTAGCAAGCCAGTGTCAGTCAGTCCATGAGTTATCAAAGTGCAGTTATTAATCACGCTTTTTAGAAAATAGTCATTTAAAACGGTAATACTACTCGTTTGGAGTTTTACTGCAGTTAGCATTATTATCGTGTAATATCCCTAAGTTTGCAACTGGACGTGATGTCGCACACAACTATGGTACCTTAACATGGCACCAATGGATTTTATGATTCAGTCGGTGACAAAAAACTAGTGAATTCGATACCCATCCCTAACGGTACACCTCCCAGTGTCTGTCAGTATGCAAATGTTTTCCTCGAATAAGGACACTCACTGGTTGTCCTTTCAGTCCTCGATCTCCCTGCGACCCTGGAAGTCCCATCCCACCTCTGAAACCTCTTTTGCCTGGAGGGCCACTCTGTCCTCTGAGACCTCGGTCACCCTGTAGAGACCAAAGGATTCCTCAATATTTGTTTGTATTGTTGTGTTACAGTTTTTTGCCATTTGCTTTCACACAATTTTACTAACTGTGTGTCTTTTTTTAAAAGGATTTACACACTTTTCCAAACACCACATTCAAGTTTTCCTAATTCCTAGATTTGCAAAATGACACACTTCGGTCAAAATATATGCCCATTCATCAAAATAAAGCAAGCATATGTAAAAATGCAGTTTTATTGTCATCTCACCCACACAGACTTCAAATGATAAGACACTATTGGAGTGAGTTACCCAGAGCAGTGATAAATACAAAACACATTTGTAAAAAACCCTATTTTACTATTAGAAATCACATGTTCAGGGCATTTTGCCCGACCCTTTTAGCATATGTGATGAATGATTACTGTGACTTGATAAAATATATTGACAAATTACAGGGGAACATTATCACAATTTCAGAAGCGTTAAAACCAATAAAAATCAGTTCCCAGTGGCTTATTTTATTTTTCGAAGTTTTTTTCAACATTTTACCCATCGTGGAATATCCCGAAAAAAGGCTTTAAAGTGCCTGATTTTCGCTATCTGTGAAGCCACCGTCCATTTTCCTGTGACGTCATCCAGTGATACACATGCTATCCAGGCGGATAGCACAGCAAGATATAGCGACATTAGCTCGGATTCAGACTTGGATTTCAAGCGGTTTAAGCAATTCAACAGATTATGCGTGTATTGAAATGGATGGTTGGAAGTGAAAAACGAAATTGAAGAAAAAACTGAAGCTATTGAGCGAATAGCTATTGACGCTATTCGGCCATGTCTGCCTTAGCGTCGCCGGTAAAATGTGCAGACCAAACGATCGGGACTTCCGTAATTTGTGACACTGGAGCAATTTAAATCCGTCGATTGGTAAGTGTTTGTTTGGCATTAAATGTGGCTGGAGGGAAACGCTGGATGCAAATATAGCTACAAATGTACATACAGCTAGCCTAAATAGCATGTTAGCATTGATTAGCTGGCAGTCATGCCGCGACCATATGTCTGATTAGCACATAAGTCAATAACATCAACAAAACTTACCTTTTGTGATTTTGACTTTATCGTTGGAAATGCATCTGCAGGATATCCATACATCTCTGTGCCATGTCTGCCTTAGCATCGCCGGTAAAATGTGCAGACCAAACGATCGGGACTTTCGCATCTTGTGACACTGGAGCAACTTAAATCCGTCGATTGGCAAGTGTTTGTTTGGCATTAAATGTGGGTGGAGAGAAAGGCTGGATGCAAATATAGCTACAAATGTACATACAGCTAGCCTAAATAGCATGTTAGCATTGATTAGCATGCCGTGCTAATCGATGCACATTCAACGTAAATCAACTTGAATCCGTCCCTGATCGTGTTGTTACACCCTCCGACAACACACCGACGAGGCATGATGTCTCCAAGGTACGGAAAAAAGTCGAAAAAATGGAGAATAACAGAGCTGATTTGACTCGATGTTTATAATGTGTTTGAGAAAATGGCGGTTGACTACTTAGGTGATGTCTTGCTGTGACATCATCGCTCCGAGAGCAAATTATAGAAAGGCGTTTAATTCGCCAAAATTCACCCTTTTAGTGTTTGGAAATCGGTTAAAAAAAAACATATGGTCTTTTTTCTGCAACATCAAGGTATATATTGACGCTTACATAGGTCTGGTGATAATGTTCCCCTTTAACAGCAATCGTCATTATTTAATTTGAAGTGGGCTTATATGTTAAGACGTAAAGAGAAAGTAAGAATATCCTGCAATATTTTCAAGAACTGCTCAACAATGATGCTGCAAACTGTAAATATTTTTTTTTTACCAGATAAAGTCAGGTAAAGTAACATATCACAGTAGTTAACAATGACATGCAGTACAAATTAAAATCTGAAACAAAAAGGTTTTAAAAAAAATATGGAGATAAATAAAAATTATAGCATAGAGTATAGGCTATATGTGCAGATTTAGGCAACAGCAAGGTTTGAAAAAAAATCTGGAGATAAAAATGTGTGTATCACAATCCTAGTGTGTGTGTAAAGTGGGAAATTGGGTGCCTCACAATCGTTATCTGTGTGCAAGATGTGAAGATGTGTGTATCACAATCCTTATATGTGTGCAAGATGGGAAGGTGTAAAGCATTATGTGTAATATTTCGCAAAAACTGTGAGGCAGAATCTATGCCTAATATGAGGCAAAGCTGAACAGTGGTTTTGTTTACCGTATTTTTCGGATTACAAGTCGCAGTTTTTTTCATAGTTTGGCCCGGTGTGCGACATACACTCCGGAGCGACTTGTGTGAAATTATTAACACATTATCATAAAATATTAAATAATATTATTTATCTCATTCGCGGAAGAGACGAAGAAAATGTCAGCAATCGTCACACACGTCAACCAATAAGAATTCGGCGGGGGAGGGTCATGGCAGAAGTGCATTGTGGGTCATGGGATGCTAACTCCTATATGCTATATCAGGGGTCACCAACCTTTTTGAAATCAAGAGCTCCTTCTTGGGTACTGATTAATGCAAAGGGCTACCAGTTTGATACACACTTAAATTGCCAGAAATAGCCAATTTGCTCAATTTACCTTTAATAAATAAATCTATATACATATAAAAAAATGGGTATTTCTGTCTGTCGTACATTTTTTTTCCTTTTACGGAAGGTTTTTTGTAGAGAATAAATGATGAAAAAAAACACTTAATTGAACGGTTTAAAAGAAGAGAAAACACGAAAAAAATGAAAATTTAATTTTGAAGCATAGTTCATCTTCAATTTCGACTCTTTAAAATTCCAAATTCAACCGAAAAAAATGAAGAGAAAAACTAGGTAATTCAAATCTTTCTGAAAAAATTAAAAAAAGAATTTATGGAACATCATTAGTAATTTTTCCTGATTAAGATTAATTTTAGAATTTTGATTACATGTTTTAAATAGGTTAAATTCCAATCTGCACTTTGTTAGAATTTATAACAAATTGGACCAAGCTATATTTCTAACAAAGACAAATCATTATTTCTTCTAGGTTTTCCAGAACAAAAATTTTAAAAGAAATTCAAAAGACATTGAAATAAGATTAAAATTTGATTTACAGATTTTGTAGGTTTGCCAGAATAATTTTTTGGAAATATTTCACAAATATTCTTCGTCGAAAAAACAGAAGCTAAAATGAAGAATTCAATTAAAATGTATTTACCTTCTCAGTTGGTTATTTATGCGTCATATAACATACACTTATTCAGCCTGTTGTTCACTATTCTTTATTTATTTTAAATTGCCTTTCAAATGTCTATTCTTGGTGTTGGGTTTTATCAAATAAATTTCCCCCAAATATGAGACTTAAACTCCAGTGCGACGTATATGTTTTTTTCCTTCCTTATTATGCATTTTTTGGCCGGTGTGACGCATACTCCGGAGCGATTTGTAATCCGAAAAATACGGTACTGTGTGTAGACTTTGTTAACTGTGTGAAAATTTAAAATTTAGTGTGTAAGCAATTGGAAAAAACTGTAAAATGTGTGCTTACACAAGCATCTGAGATTATAGTAAGTGGATCTTACCTTTGGTCCATAGACACCTTGGTCTCCTGGAAGTCCTGGAACACCCGGCTTTCCACGACCGCCAGCTTTGCCTGGGACGCCGAAGTCTCCGTCGTCTCCATGCTCTCCCTGTTGTGCAATGAATCAGTTGGATAAGAAAAGAGCTACTAGGCCATGGGCGTCAAACTCGTTTTCATTAAGAGTCACTTGTAATAGTGAATATTTATGACTATAAATATATAAGGATTTGTTTCATAATATTACTACACAGTTGCCGATGCCTTTTTTTATTATTTGAATTTACTATACATTTTTTTAACCATATACTTTTTATAGTTTTTTTGGAAAACATTTTAGAATGTTTAAAAATTGTTAAAATATTTCAAAAAGTTTTAAAAATGCAGAGATGTTTTAAATGTCTTAAAATGTTGAAAATATTTCATAATGTTAAAACATTTTTAAAAAGTTGAAAATGTTTTTAAAATGTTCAAAATATTTCATATGTTGGACATTTTTCTAAATGTTTTAAAAATGTTTTAAAATGTTAAGCGATGTGTAAAATATTTGGAGATGTTTTAAAATGTTGAAAATGTTTGAAATGCTCAATACATGAAATGTTTTAAAATGTTTTAAAACGTTGGAAATGTTTCAAAATGTTTTTATTTTCAATGTTTATATGTATTAAAACATGTAATGCTTACAGATTTTATTTAATCGATCGTACAGTAAAATACTGCCAGCTCAGCTGCCAAAATACTGTCATCTTTTATCAATATCTTTTTTAGTGCTTTTTTTATAACTGTTTAAAAATGTTTTAGAATGGTTAAAATATTTCAAAAATGTTGAAAACATTTAAGATGTTTAGAGATGTTTTAAAATGTTTCTAATGTTCAAAAATGTTTAGCGATGTAAAAAAAAGTTTGGAGATGTTTTAAAATGTTATAAATATTTTAAAACATTCTAAAATTATTTAAATGTTTATAAAATGTTTACACCATATTTCCTTGAATTGCCACCGGGGCGCTAATTAATTTAAAACCTCTTCTCACTCCTGCGCTTACCAAAGGCATGCAGTAAAAGTAAGCATGCGCAAATTATTTTAAAACCTCTTTTCACTCCGGCACTTACCAAAGGTATGCAGTAAACATTTGAGTGTGATGTAAGCTTGGACCTTAAATCTTACTGAATAGCTCTTTATCTTCTTCCCTTTATGCGATTTCAAATTACCGGTGTAGTGGCAATCTTCACCTTTAAATGTTCTAATTTATTGTCACTACTCAACAGGTTTGAGGGAGTGATCCTACGCAGCAGCAAACATTGCATTGAAGTGAGGTCCAGTCAGAAGTCCACTTAACGCATATTTATTAATAAACTTGCAGGGTGAATGAAACATACCATGGATTATTGTAGTGACATTGTGCCATATGCTCTCCTGTATTTCCTGCCAGTTGCTGTGTGCTGTTGTCTGCCGTTGTTGTCTGCCGTTGTTGTGTGCTGTTTGCCGTTGCTGTCTGCCGTTGTTGTGTGCTGTTGTTTGCCGTTGTCTGCCGTTGGCAAGAACGGTTTGTGCTCCCACACCTGAGTCCTTCCTAATCAGCTCACCTGTGCTCCTATTTATGCCTTCAACCCTGCACTCCTAAACCAACACCTAGTGACAAAAGGAAGTAATGCCAACACAAAAATAAGGATGCCTAAAATGGCTCCTACACACCGGCCCATAATTGTTTACACTAACAATTACTTGAAAGGGAGCCATTCAAATTCACTTTTACACGATTCTTATCATTTTTTTTCTTTGTTTTTTTTCAAATTTCGTTCCTTTTTTTTTTTCCATAATTTAAAAATAAAAATATGTTGGCATTCCTAGTTCATTAATCTTGAATCTTCATTATGTAGACAAGATTTGGGTTGATCGGATGCTTGCTCTTGAGGGTGCTGACTTCACGAGTCATGGCTTCTGCTGACTCTGTGGCATCCTCCAGCTCCCTCTGCATCTTCCTTCGGTAAGTGTTTGCCCTCTGAGCCTCCTCCTCGGCCTCCTCCAGCTGCCGCTTCATCTGCTTCATGCGAGAGTTCAACTTGTCTGCCTGGTCTTTGTACTGCTCGGTGTTGCGTCTCTCATCATCCACCTGCAAAACCAGCTCTATCAGTTTTTTCTCAGTTCGCCTCGCAAGCTTGGTAGCACTTTGCCGCTCCCTGGTCTCGATGTCCAGCTGCTCCTCCAGCTGAGCAAACTTGGCCTCAAGAGCGGCCATGTTGACCTTGTACTTGGACTTCACCGCTCCGTTCATCTCCTGCAGCTTGAGCTTCAGCTCTTTGTTCTGACGCTCCAGCTGGGTGTGGGTGCCTTCCACACGCTGAAAGGAGCTGCAATCTGAGGTCAGCTCCACGTTCATGTGATCAGTCTGCAGCATGGACTTCTTCAGGCTGTCGTTAACCAGCTCCGTGTTGCACTGCTCCTCTTCCAGCTGAGCGATACGTGCCTCCAAACGTCTCCTCTCCTTTGCGATTTGAGCATTCTTGGTGGCCTGATTGTTCATCTCATCCTGCAACTCGTCTCTCTCCAGCTGGGCCTGTCGCTTGGCTCGTTCTGCAGCAGCCACCTCCTCCTGCACTTGGAGCATATCAGCTTCCATACCCTTTAACTTCTTCTCAGACTCCTTACTCTGGGCCAGAATTTCCTCTCGAGACATGCGAGTGTCATCCAGTCCCCTGATAAGTTCTTTCATCTGGGCCTGCTGTTTCTTCAGTTGTTTGAGGGCTTCCTCACGGTGCTTGTTGGCCATGTCGATGCCCGCCTCCAGTTCCTTCAGGTCCAGCTCCAGTTTTTTACATTTAGCAACAACACCAGAACGCTGCTTGCGCTCAGCCTCCAGCTCCATTTCCATTTCGCGGACCTGCTTGATCAGAGACCTCTTCTTCTCCTCACCCATCTCGTCACGTCCGGACAGGTCCCGCTCATACTGGGCCTTCATGGCCTGCATGTTGACCTCCAGACGCAGCTTGGCATCTTCCATGGCCTGCAACTCATCCTCTAGTTCCTCAAGCTGTGTTTTCATCTCCTCCAGCTGCTGATCCATGGCACGCTTGGACTTCTCCAGCTCGTGCACGCTCTTTCAAACATCATCTTTGGATGACACCAGATCCTGATTTTCAGCCCGAAGCAGTTTGTTGTTGCGGTCCACCTCGTCCTTTAGATCCATTAGAGTTTCCAGCTTGCGGGTCAAAGACAGTGTACAGGGTCTCTTTCTCACGGGCCTCGGCTTCAGCCCGATCTCGCTCTTCTGCATAGCGTGCAGATATGTTTTTCTCTTCCGCCATCATCTGGTCAAACTTCTTCAGCTTCTTCTCCAGATTTGTGACAGTTTGTCGAAGTTGGTCGTGATTTATCACGTCGTCCAACTCTTGCTGGAGACGTGTCTTCGTTTTCTCCATCTTGTCGTAGGCAAAGCATTTCTCCTCCAGGTTTAGAATAGATATTCTATTGACATCAGCAACAGGGCAGCCATTATTCCTGCTGGTGTCATCACCTATTAAAAGACCATAAATGACCCATCCCAATAGGGTCCTCATTGCGTATGGCCCGTCCTGCTGGCTATTGACCACCTCCGAGGGTTCCAGTACCTTAGAGGCATTCGTGCCAATGAGGAGGTCGACGTCAGAGTCAATTTCAGGTAATTTGATATTGTTTAGATATGGCCAGTGTTTCAAATCCTGCTGTTTTGGAATATTGTGTGGTGAAACTGGCATGGTTTTGTGTGTAAATACATCAGGCAATTGAATACAATTATTTGTATTTATCCTGGCTATTTCCAGTCCAGTGATGTGGTAGCTGGTTTCAAGTTTCACTTGATTCATGGTTTTGAGAAGGATGGTTTTTCTTTGTCCTGTAATGTTCAGTTTTTCTGTGCAGAATGTGGAGGTGCTTCCATGATCCAAAAATGCATAAGTTTGTAAGACTGTGTTTCCCTTGTTGCTTTTGACTTGTACAGGTACAATGGAGTAGATGGAGGGGTCATCCCCGGCCCCAATATGACCACAAGTATGCTTGGGAGGTGGGACAACAGTATTGATTCCAATTGATTTGGTTTGAGTTTGTTCTGTCTTTTCAATGTGGAGTATTTGTGGATGTTGTTGTTTACATAATTCACATAATAGACGATTTCTGCAGTCTCGACTTAAATGTCCTATTTTCAGACAGCCAAAACAGACTCCTTTTTCCTTTAAGAAGTCTATTTTTTCTTTGTGCTTCTTCCTCTTGAATTGTGGACAGCACTCCAGTGTGTGACTACTCTTCTTACAGAACAGACAACTTTGAGATTTGACAATCACATTCCTCTTTCCTTCATTTGACTCCACAGTTTCTATGGGTATTAATGTTGTTGCAAAGCTGCTCCTTGGACTTGAATTTACTCTTAGCTTCGGGACGGATGAGGGTTTGACAGTTGATTGCTTAGTGTCCTGAATGTTACCAAACAGTGGATCAGAGAGTATTTTGACTTGTTTTTCAATAAAGTTTACAAGGTCTGGGAAAATGGCACGATGGCCTTGCTTCTCTTGTAGGTCACAGGCCTTGTTCCTCCACTGCTCTCTGAGCTTGTATGGAAGCTTTAGGATGATGGTCTTCATATTAGAAACAACATTCATTTCTTCCATATAGGCCAGACTTCCCATTGCATTGGAACAACTTCTGAGGAATAGAGAGAATGCTCTCAATCCTTTTACATCCTCCAATTTAATTGTTCCCCAGGAAAAAGCCTTTTCCATATATGCTGTTGCAATATGATATTCATTACCAAAATGTTCTTCGAGTAGCTGTCTTGCCTTCTGGTAGCCCTGGGACGGAGGCAAATGTTGGCAACTTTGAACCAGCTCTTTTGGATGCCCTCTAGTATATTGTTCGAGGTAATGCAAACAGTCATAGGTGTCACACCTTTTCTCCACTCCATATTCAAATGCCCTTACAAAGGTTTCATACTGAAACGGATCTCCATCAAAAACAGGTACATCTCTTGATGGTAAAGAGGAATGGACATTCTGCTTAACCAATAAGGCATTGAAATCATGTTGTCCTTTTAGTAAATCAAGAATGTGATCTTGTTTGATGGCATTTGTGACAGGGGATGTAGTGTGAACTGTATGACCTTTAACATCATCTTTTTTCATATGAGTATGATTACTTTGCCCAGTTGTATTCAACACATTTTCCATTTGCATAGTTGATTTTGATACATTGTCAGTTTGCATTAAAGAGAGAGCAGCCTGTCTTGGAGTCATGTAATGAGCTTTGGTGTACTTTTCATATATGAATTGTTTTGGCTTCACAACCTGTGTGTCAGAGAGGGGCATTGTTTTCTTTGGAGCAGCAGCTCCCTTGTGTGATTCAGAGCATATTCTTGACACTCTTGATCCTTCCCTAGATCCCATGGTTGCAAAAACTTGCTCCCTTGCATTTGCTGCTGCCAGCTTGGTTTCCAATTCCAACTTTTCCTTTTCCATTCTGAGTTGTTCCTGTTGTTTTGCAAATTGTTCCCGTTGTTTTGCGAATTGTTCCCGATGTTTTGCGAATTGTTCCTGTTGAATTCTTTGTTGTGATTCAATATGATGTTTTTTCTCCAATGCAGCAACTGAGCCATGTGTTTGAGAAGGATGCAATTGTGACTCCTCTTCCACAGGGGCAGTGTCATGTGTGGTTAGCCTTTTCACTTCTGATAACCATTCATGCACAAGTTTTATGAAAACTTCTAGTATCTTAATATTTTCTTGAAACCAGTCATTTTTTCTATCAAGTTCCTCTTCAGGCAATGGTAAGACAATCAATGAGGAATGATTCTCCCTTGCCTCTCCACACAAATGAATCAATTTATCCAAGTAACCTCTTACAGCATTTGCATTTTCATCATTTTCATTTGAATGCATGATTTTTTTTATTGTGTCCCTTATTTTAGCAGCTTTTTTAACACATGTTCCTATTGAACACCAAGACCAAGGAACTGGTCTTAGACTTCAGGAGGAAAAAAACGGACATCCTTCCCCTGATCATCAGTGGTGACTGTGTGGAGAGGGTCTCCGACTTCCGCTCCCTGGGAGTCCACCTGGCCGACAACCTATCCTGGAGCACCAACACCACGGCTACCATCAAGAAGGCACACCAGAGACTGCACTTTCTGAGAATACTCAGGAACAACCACCTCTCACAGGAACTGCTGGTGTCCTACCGGTGCTCCATTGAGAGCATCCTGACCTACTGCATCTGCGTGTGGTTCAGCAGCTGCACGGCCGCAGAGAGAACGGCGCTCCAGAGAGTCATAAAGACCGCCCAGAAGTTAATCGGATGCCCCCTCCCCCCCCTGGCTGACCTGTACAGCTCCCGCTGTCTCAGGAAAGCACAGAGCATCCTGAAAGACCCATTCCACCCCGGGCACAGCCACCTGGAACTGCTACCCTCAGGCAGACGCTACAGGGTGCTAAAAGCGAGCACCAATAGACTAAAAAATAGCTTTTACCCAAGAGCCATAGTAGCATTAAACAGGCACTGAGTGAGCACAATATGTCCATGTCCTCATGTGTAATGTTTAAATGTTTTTTCTATTTTTTCGGACTACAATGTGCAATAATGTTTTATGTATGTGTGTATATGTATTCATATGCATGCAGATATGCATCTGTGTGGATACATATACATAGATACATCTGTCATCTCTATCTTATTTTTTTTACTATTTATACTACCATATTGTATATGCACCTTAGGAGGAGCTGCTCCAATTTCGTTGTTCTTTGAACCTGTTCATTGCAATAATGACAATAAAACTCTACTCTACTCTATTGCTTTATGATAATTGTCAACTTTAATT
Source organism: Nerophis ophidion (assembly GCF_033978795.1). NCBI lineage: Eukaryota > Metazoa > Chordata > Actinopteri > Syngnathiformes > Syngnathidae > Nerophis > Nerophis ophidion. The sequence goes on along the minus strand of NC_084618.1, from coordinate 28,908,438 downwards.
TCCAAGCCTTTGGCAGTATACTTTATGGCTCTTTTTTCTTTTTCAGAATATTGTACATTTTCCTTTTCAGGATCCACATTTTGGCCACCTTGTGGCTGTACATCATATTTGCCATCAGACATAATTGACCAAGTCTCTCCCTTGTGCTGCTTTCAGCTCAACACAACTCACCCTATAGAGCTGGCAGGTGTTTCCAATCACCCTGGCTGATGAGTAGCAGCATGGCCGTGGCACAATTCGTCCTCTTGAGGCTTTTGATGTCCTTTGGTGTTCTTTTTGTTGTCCTTTTCACTCGAAGAGCATCATTCTTACTTGAGATGTAGTGGCAATCTTCACCTTTAAATGTTCTAATTTATTGTCACTACTCAACAGGTTTGAGTGAGTGATCCTACGCAGCAGCAAACATTGCATTGAAGTGAGGTCCAGTCAGAAGTCCAGTTAACGCATATTTATTAATAAACTTGCAGGGTGAATGAAACATAGCATGGATTATTGTAGTGACATTGTGCCATATGCTCTCCTGTATTTCCTGCCAGTTGCTGTGTGCCGTTGTTGTCTGCCGTTGGTAATAACGGTTTGTGCTCCCACACCTGAGTCCTTCCTAATCAGCTCACCTGTGCTCCTATTTATGCCTTCA
>NC_084618.1:28895301-28902801 GCF_033978795.1 Nerophis ophidion | reverse complement strand
TGTGAAATGCAGACACGCAATGCTAACACGGAATGCTAACATCACAGCTAATGAATGTAGCTGCGACTGTAAAATTTACTCAGATTTTACAACCTATGCTTGTGGTTTCAGCAAATGGAAGCCCAGTTCTAACTTAGAGGATATACCCAGGATGTGACTAAGTATTTTCACGCCGTGGCCAGGCGACGGCTGTACCAATGACGTTTGCAGGATCAAATGGGCTACCAGGGAGTAAAGTAATCTACAGTAGAAGGCGCTCAAGGCTACTATATTTGGTGAAATGAGGGTAAAGGTAATTATAGGGTGTCATTTAATGGTTAGAAGGTGCTAGTTATGTTAAAAAAATATATTTAGAAGGTTATGAACAATTTTTATGAATATATTTGAATTATTAACAATCTTATTAGCCAGAAATGTGTTCATTACGGTCATGTCCGGTTTCAATTAACCGCGACAAACGAGGGATGACCGTAAAAGAAAAAAAACATCAATGCTATCAGCTAAAAACCTTACTAGGTCTCCTTTGGCCCCTTTGGGTCCTTGAATTCCTCGAGGTCCAGGGTGTCCCTACAGCGAAAACAATGTGATGAATAAAGCATTTTTCTGGACTTGACAATGACCTGACAGATCGTGAAGTGATGAGTACAGACTCACAAGAAGTCCAGGAGCTCCAGGTCTTCCTCTTTCACCATCTAAACCCACTTGACCCTGTCACATGACATCACTTTCACTTCAGAGGAATAGTCATCATGCACGACCAATAGGCTTCTTTCAGTTTCCTACACAACGCCCTGTAATCATTGGATGACATCTAGCCACTATTTTCTGTTTCTAAAGGCTATTTCTCCATCTTATTTCTCCTTGTTTTAGCTTGTTTGCTGACTGTAGAACAAAATTGGCGCAATAAAGCTCTCCATGATGTGGAAGGTGGGTTCTTACTTTGTATCCTGGGTCGCCTGGTTCCCCTCTTTCTCCTCTGTCGCCTGGTGGACCCTGATTGGACAACACATATCGTATTTAAGTGAACCACAATTAATTTGTGCCATTTCAAATTTAACACAGCAGTCAGAAAGCGTTGCGATTGACCTATATAGTTTTTTTTTTTATCGATTATTAGTAGTCATTAGGGCTGTGAATCTTTGAGCACCGCACGATTCGATTTGATTCTTGAGGGTAACGATTCAATTCAGAATCGATTTTCGATTCCAAATCCATACCTTTTAAAAACATTGAGTGCCAGTTCTATGATTAACTACATTCCTGCATAAACAGATGTAATATATTTCTATATTACTTCAAATAAACCTGGTTTTATTAATGAAATTCTACCCAAACATTTAATAAAGTCAAATACAAATAAGGCAACAAGAAAAGTATCCGAAACTCCTCTTTTCTGAAGTATATCTGTACAGCAGATATGGACAACTACATCAACAAGGTGATTTCCCTGAGTAGCTGGACAGGACAACTTAAAAAAAATAAAAAAATAAAAAATTAGAACATACATTTTTGATTTTCTTAAGAATCGTTACTTACAAGAATTACGATTCATTTGAAAATCGATTTTTTTTTTACACCCCTAGTAGTCATGCATGCAAATAACCAGGGCCGTTTTTTGCTATGGGTAATGTGGGCAATCGATGCGAGAGTGCATGCACTAAAAAAAAAAAAAATTTAAACAAAACTCGCTGGTTTTCTCAACCAGTGTTTTTCCACCTTTTTTTTCCCATTGAAAAAATCCCAAGGAACACCACCAACTGAAAATTTTAAAACATGAAACTCAGTTGCCTATATTGACAATATAAAGTCGTTCTCATCAAATACCTGACGCACTTGTTTAATATGACTTAAAACGTCTCAAAGTAGGCAATTAGCTACCTGCTGCCACCTACTGATATGGAAGAGTTTTACATGGTTACTGTGCCGATCTCTAGACAGCACAGACACTCAACAACAGCACATTTTTGTAGATTATGATTATTGGTTTGCCAGAAATTATTTTTTAGGACAATTAGTTGACATTGAGACGATATTTCAGGGCACTGTGTTTTGAAAAACCCTGTTCTGGACTATGTCGCTCTTTTCTATTAAGGGCGGCACATTTTCTCCAAGGTAAGGGCGGCAACTTGGCGGTTTGTCTTTCTAAAACGGAGGCATATTATTCCTCCTTTTCCTAAATTTGCCTCTGGTGCTGCACCTCCGCCCATCTCACCCACCGGGCAGGACGTTTCTGCCTCAGTTTTATATAGAACTCGAGCCAGAAATAAGTGTACCCTCGGGAGGCGGAAAATCGGCAGACCAAAACAGAACCCCAATTTGCCGCCCTGTGTATAAAAACGATGACCGAACAGCAAAATTGGCAAATTGGGCAATTTGGCAGCTTGTTGTTTTGTATAAAAACGGCTAGTGAGACCTCAAACTTGATACGAGAAGTGATACAAGTTGTGTGTTAAAAGTGGAAAGGAGGACAAAGATGGGGGATCGACCTGTGACTGCAGAGGTCTGACATGCCGGAGGGGGGAGTGAGGAATAGACTGATACCAGGCCAAGGCCACGCAACACAAACTGCTTCACAATAAATTGTATTTCATTCCTAAAATGAATATAGACCCATAATCCTACATGTAATTAATTGGGTTATGTAAAAAATGGGGGGGGGGGAAGAGTCTGTGCAGTCATCTGTGTCAGTGGTCCCCAACCTTTTTTGCACCACGGACCGGTTTAATGTAGGCATTATTTTCAGGGACTGGCTTTCCACTTGTGCCAGGTAAATACAGCAAAAAAACAACTCACTATAACGCTGAATTAGTGGGAGCCTCGGGCTTGCTTCTTTGCAATGAGATGCAGTTGGGAATCAGCCTTTGGCTACAATATGTCACATTTGTATTTGATATGTTTATTAATGTGCATTATATCATATCACAAAGTTATAACAAATATAACAGCTTCCTATGAGTAGTTTTATTGGACATCTATATACAAGCTTATTGGTTTGTCTAGTGCAAGGGGCGGCAACCTTTACCACTCACAGAGCCAATTTGACCCGTTTCACTAAATAAAGAAGATTATGGGAGCCGCAACCGTTCTTGCGGATATCTACTGATGGTCACCCAGATAACAATGATGAGGGCGTACTATGAAGCAATCGGCTTTGACGCCTTCCACAACATGTACAAACAACTTGCCGGCTCAGTAACATGTTGAACTTAGTTTCCGCTGATACACGTACACAACTGCAAGGCATATAGTCAACAGCCATACAGGTTACACTGACGGTTGTGATATAAACAACTTTAACACCGTTACTAATATGCGCCACACTGTGAACCCACACCAAACAAGAATGACAAACACATTTCGGGAGAACACCCTCACAGTAACACGACATAAACGCAACATAACAATTACCCAGAATCCCAAGCATCCATGACATCCAGGTTATATTTTATACCCCGCTAGCACCAAACCCCGCCCCCTCCCCCTGCCCCTCCGTGCGTCGGTTGAGGTGGGCGGGGTTGTTTATGTCACAACCGTCAGTGTAACCTGTATGGCTGGTGACTTTATGCCTTGCAATCTCGTTCGTGTAACAGTAGAAACAGCGGGATGCATGCGTCCAGCCGGCACGCAGATAGCATGGCGTAAAGGCGGGCGATGATATGTTGTAGAGGACGTTAAAAGTAATGCCATCACGGCACGCCCTCAATATTATCGTCTGAGCGACAATCGGAGATGATGTCCGGAAGAGGCACCAAAATTCGGAAACCCCCGAAACGATCGGGGCTGTCGGGGATTATGCAGCTGAGCCGCATCAGAGTGGCCAATGCGGCTCCGGAGCCGCGGGTTGCCGACCCCTGGTCTAGTGGGACAGGCCAAAGTTATGTCGGAGAAATTGCAGTCCTTTATAAATTATTTAATGCTTCTCTGCGGCCCGGTGGCAAATGCGTCACGGACCGGTACACGGACAGGTGTTTGGGGACCACTGATCTATGTGACTCCGGTTAATTGACGGGCGAATCGATGTTGTTGGCAAAAATCAGATCATAAATACTTTATTAATCGCCAAGGGGAAAATTAAAATTTAAAAACTAATGAAAAAGTTAATGATGTTGAGTCTTTATCTTCATCATGGATCAAAGTAAATGACCAAAAACGACATCAGGTGCCCATTTTAGAAAAAGATGATGAGAAATGGGCACAAGATAAAGGTATGCAGATTTCTATGAGTGACAGAATAGGCTATTAATTAGCCTCCTGCTAATATGTTGCTATAAGCCACAGAAGATGACTGTGTTTGGTTTTTAGTTTTGCTGACCTAGCAACCATAAGAATTGAAGCATCATTGCATGAAACTAAGTTCACCTAAAGGCAACGTAGTCTAGTTTGTGTTTGCAACGCAAGTGCAAATTCACAAAGATGTCCTGATTGTGACATTTTTTTTTATTAAACCGGTGTGTTATAACTGGAACTGTTTAGATGTTAACAGGAAGATGCTAAACAAATCTCCAGCGTAAAATCTGAAATAGTTTACTGCAGGAATGTTTTTTTACACTCCATAAAGTAGTAGACTGCAAAAACTGAAATATAAGTGAGATTAAATATCTCAAATAAGGGTGATATTTGCTTATTTTTTGTCTGATAAGATAATTCTTCTTACTAAGCAGATTTGATGTTAGAGTGTTTTACTTGTTTTAGGTGTTTTGGTCTTAAATGATCTCAGTAAGATATTATAGCTTGTTGCTGAGATTTTATGACCTATTTTGAGTAAAACATGCTTGAAACTATAAATTCAACTGTTGCAAAGCTGTGTCATTAACACTCACAAGAATAAAACTACATTATTAAAGTAATAATTTCTTATTTCAAGCATGGCAAAAAAAAATCATGATGCCGAGTGCATATCATTATGTCAAGATAATTGTTTTGTGTTGTGGTTTGTGAAACCCTTTGAGACACTGGTGATTTAGGGCTATATAAATAAACATTGATTGACTTGTTTTGGAAAGTCTTGACAAGCTGAAATTTCTTGTTCTATTGGCAGATAATTTTGCTTAATTCAGATAAAATGCCCCTAATTTTTTTCTTTTCTTGTTTTTGAACACTGACTTTTTACAGTGTAGGGATATTTAATGCATTGTTATTAGATCCTGTGATGAAGGATTCGTGCAATTTGTATTCCATCCATCCATCTTCTTACGCTTATCCGAGGTCGGGTCGTGGGGGCAGCAGCCTAAGCAGGAAGCCCAGACTTCCCTCTCCCCAGCCACTTCGTCCAGCTCTTCCCGGGTGATCCCGAGGCGTTCCCAGGCCAGCCGGGAGACATAGTCTTCCGAATGTGTCCTGGATCTTCCCTGTGGTCTCCTACCGGTTAGACGTGCCCTAAACACCTCCCTCGGGAGGCGTTCTGGTGACATCCTGACCAGAAGCCTGAACCACCTCATCTAGCTTCTCTCGATGTGGAGGAGCAGTGCTTCTCACCCTATCTCTAAGGGAGAGCCCCGTCACCCGGCGGAGGAAACTCATTTCGGCCGCTTGTACCCGTGATCATGTCCTTTCAGTCATGACTCAAAGCTCATGACCATAGGTGATAATGGGAACGTAGATCGACCGGCAAATTTAAGGTCTTTGCCTTCCGGCTCAGCTCCTTCTTCACCACAACGGATCGATACAGCGTCCGCATTACTGAAGACGCCGGACCGATCCGCCTGTCGATCTCACGATCCACTCTTCCCAACCCGTAGATGGCATTCCACCCTTTTCCGGGAGAGAACCATGGACTCGGATTTGGAGGTGCTGATTCTCATTCCGGTCGCTTCACACTCGGCTGCAAACCGATCCCGTGAGAGCTGAAGATTCCGGCCAGATGAATCCATCAGGACCACATCATCTGCAAAAAGCAGAGACCTAGTCCTGCGGCCACCAAATCGGAACCCCTCAAAGCCTTGACTGCGCCTAGAAATTCTGTCCATAAAAGTTATGAACAGAATTGGTGACAAAGAACAGCCGTGGCGGAGTCCAACCCTCACTGGAAACATGTCCGACTTACTGCCGGCAATGCGGACCAAGCTCTGACACTTATCGTACAGGGAGCGGACCGCCACAATCAGACAGTCCGGTACTCCATACTCTCTGAGCACACCCCACAGGACTTCCCGAGGGACACGGTCGAATGCCTTCTCCAAGTCCACAAAGCACATGTAGAGTGGTTGGGCAAACTCCCATGCACCTTTAAGGACCCTGCCGAGAGTATAGAGCTGGTCCACAGTTCCACGACCAGGAAGAAAACAAAACTGTTCCTCCTGAATCAGAGGTTCGTATATTCGGCGTAGCGTCCTTTCCAGTACACCTGAATAAACCTTACCGGGAAGGCTGAGGAGTGTGATCCCGCGATAATTGGAACACACCCTCCGGTCCCCCTTCTTAAAAAGAAGAACCACCACCCCGGTCTGCCAATTCAGAAGTACCGACCCCGATGTCCACGCCATGCTGCAGAGTTTTGTCAACCAAGACAGCCCCAGAGCATCCAGAGCCTTAAGGAACTCCGGCCGGATCTCATCCACCCTCGGGGTCTTGCCACCGAGGAGCTTTTTAACTACCTCAGCAACCTCAGCTCCAGAAGTAGGAGAGCCCACCACAGATTCCCCAGGCACTGCTTCCTCATAGGAAGACATTGGCGGGATTGAAGAGGTCTTTGAAGTATTCCTTCCACCGATCCACAACATCCGCAGTCGAGGTCAGCAGAACACCATCCGCACCATACACGGTGCTGACAGTGCACTGCTTCCCCTTCCTGAGGCGGCTGATGGGGGTCCAGAATCACTTCGAAGCTGTCCGGAAGCCGTTTTCCATGGCTTCCCCGAACTCCTCCCATATCCGAGTTTTTGCCTCGGCGACCGCTAAAGCTGCACACCGCTTGGCCAAAAGAACCCGATAGGACTCCTTCAGCTGGACGGCATCCCTCACCGCTGGTGTCCACCAACGGGTTCTAGGATTACCGGCACGACAGGCACCAACTACCTTGCGGCCACAGCTCCAATCAGCCGCCTCGACAATAGAGGTGCGGAACATGGTCCACTCGGACTCAATGTCCAGCACCTCCCTCGTGACATGTTCAAAGTTCTTCCGGAGGTGGGAATTGAAACTCTCTTTGACAGGATACTCTGCAAGATGTTCCCAGCAGACCCTCACAATGCGTTTGGGCCTGCCAGGTCTGTCCGGCATCCTCCCCCACCATCGGTAGAAAGCTCCGCCCCTCTCTTCACCCGAGTGTCCAAAACATGAGGCCGCAAATCTGATGACACAACTACAAAGTCGATCATGGAACTGCGGTCTAGGGATTCCTGGTGCCAAGTGCACATATGTACACCCTTATGTTTGAACATGGTGTTTGTCAGAGACAATCTGTGATGAGCACAAAAGTCCAATAACAAAGCACCACTCGTGTTCAGATCCAGGCGGCCATTCTTCCCAATCATGCCTCTCCAGGTTTCACTGTCATTGCCA